>NW_027660596.1:596719-636719 GCF_963280865.1 Gymnoscopelus braueri | reverse complement strand
GCAAATGGACCTTTTTTACAGGTCTGTAACTTTGTACACATTTCAGAGTTATGGGGGTCCTTCGTCACCGCGCTGTTGTGAGTGCAACCCACGCTGGGACTTTTGTGAATAGGCTCTATGGACAGCAGCCATATTGGAAAGAAATTGGGCCTCTTCTTACTTCCTTCACAGGTGTTACCAATGATACTAATTAAGGCTCTGTTCCATTCAGGTCAAACAGAGTCTGTGCTGACATTGTGCATGTTGGCTCTCTGGAAACACTTGAGGGGGTTCCAAATGGCCCCTTGCGGGTGTGTAACTCTGAGAGTGTACAAATGGAACCAAATTGGTTCCATTTGTTCCATTTGTACACTCTCAGAGTTATGGGGGTCCCAGAAATTAAAAGGTTTGAGAACCACTGAGCTAAACGAAATGGAACAGAGCCTTCATTAGTATCATTGGTAACACCTGTGAAGGAAGTAAGATAGAGGCCCAATTTCTGTCCAATATGGTTGCTGTGCATAGAGCCTATTGTCATGTGACTGCTTGTTATTTGATTTGCGAAACCCGAGCCATGTGATCGAGCCTTTTGCCAGAAGTCACTCTTACAGGAAGAAAACAAACGTTGATGGGTAAAACTAAAAGTAACGAGCGCAATCAGCCCAACGTAAGAGAGAAAAAAATGCATTTCTTCACAAAATGTGTGAATAAGAAATGCAATTTCTTTCTCTCAATACACACATAAAACTAATAGTTCTAAAATGGTTCTTTAACCATTACATGGTTCCACAAAGATCCATCAACTACTAAAGAACAATTTGATCTAGTGAATGGTTCTTCATGTTCCTCATCTAGTTCTATCCACCTGTTTCCTAGGCTTTTCACTGTGTTCCACTTCCTGTCTTTTGATCCAATGAAATCCAATGAAACCGGTCAGATGACTAATGACATCCAATGAAATCCGACAGGAAGTGGAAAACACACAGCCAAGAAACAGGTGAATAGAAAACCTTTTTTTTTGCTAGTTATTTGAGGAACCTTTGAACTCTTGTCTGAACCATGTTTTAATAGGCAGACATTCATCGAAAATAGCAGATCTACAAGCTCACAACGCATCGCGTGTGACACGTTGTGAGCTTGTTAATCTGCTATTTTCGACAAACACATTTCAGCCGGTTGATGAAGTTTATACGGTTTAATGGGTTTGGGTTCTTTATATCATTGGTTCTCAAATTGGGGTCCAGGGATCCCCAGGGGTCCTTGAGGGAGTTCCAGGGGGTCCCCAGCTAAATGATGGATTAGGAACCAAATGGACCCTTATGGGTCTGTAACTCTGAGAGTGTACAAATGGAACCAAATGGACCCGTCTCAGAGTTAAATTAACATTGATTTTACAATATAAATTGGGGTCCCAGAGATAGAAATGCCATTAAATGGGGGTCCGTAGTCTAGACTCTAATGCATGTCAAACTGGGGGTCCTTGAAATTAAAATGGTTGAGAATCACTGCTAGAGCCGTAAAAAAATCTTCTCTTATGGGGGTCCCTGGCATATCTTTTCAAATGGGGGTCCGCGGGCTAATAAGTGTCAATTTGGGGTTCCTTCACATGACAAAGTTTGAGAACCACTGCTTTATAGAACCATTCAAATAAGTGGTCTGAAAGGTTCTTTCTGGAACCAAAAATTGTTCTTCTATGGTTTCACTCTGAAGAACCAGTTTTGGTTACAGTTGGCACCTTTTTATTTTTCTGTGTGTATATTCGAGTAATAGTAAAATGTATGCTGTAAATGGGTATAACCTTGTCAAAAGAATACACATCAGCAGGTTCGCACTTATTCATCACTGGCTGACCTGACATTTTGCAGAATAAGACCTGTCTCCTCTCTTCTTGCTGTAATCAAGTGCAATCATCTTGACGCCATGCAATCAGCCTCTCCTTCACTCACGGACAAGACCTTTTTCCACTGATTTCCACAGCAGTAATGGGCCGTCCACACCAGGCACTACGACTGTATCGTTCACCACTGTCATCATTGTACTTGTGGTGTGGACTATGCCATCCACTTAATAATAATAATTATAATAATAATAATAATAATAATAATAATAATAATAATAATGATAATAATAATAATAATAATAATACAAATAATAACTCCTTTGGGGTATTCTTTGTCACTGTACATTTCGTTGCTGGCAGAAACCTTGTATCTCCATATTTCAACTATTTATATTTTTCTTTCTCTCAAATTAACCCATTAAGACCTGACTCTGGTCAACAATATATTTACTGCACCGTAGGGTTAAGTCCTATTTTATACTTTGTTGTACGACAGTGTTGTGTGAAAATAGCTGATCTACAAGCTGGTATTTTGCTCCACCTGTTTTCACTATTATAAAAATAAATAAATAAAAAAAAACAATTGGGGGGAAGTAACAACTTTCACCCATAAATCAAATGGCAAAAACATGGCCGGCAGGTTGAAAGTGTTTAAGGACTGTACAGTATCGCTCACTCACATCTTCCTGTGCGTGGACGGGTCATTTGTTCTCGGACGGTATATATACCTTCATGGTGAAAGGAAGTTAGCCTGGACGATTTGTGGCCATGGGCACCAGCAGGGTGAACTTGGCCGTGCCAACCGGGGAATGTTCAGCAGAGCCTTCATGCCAGTCTGGATGGCTGTCTGGCCGCGGGTTGGGGGCCGTCTCACCCCGAGATAATTGACTGTCAAACTGAGGGGCAGAGACAACAATGTGAGAGTCAGCAGGAGTGTAAATCAACCCCTGGCTGTCAGGAGGCCTTGATCTGTCTGCTCTCTCTTCTTCAACCCCCCCCTTCCTCTCTCTCTCTCTTCTTCACACCCCCCGTCCCTCTCTCTATCTCTCTCTTTCAGGAGTGCAACTATTACTCCCTTCAGCCAAAAAACAAGTCAGTTTAGTTCTTTCTCACTGGTGGATTTATTGAGCACTCTTACAGGCTCAATCATCCAACGTCAACCTGGGAACATAACGAAAATAAAGCATAAACAGACGTTCAGAATAAACATAACGTAAACATTGAACAATAAATCAAATGTAACAAATGCGACAAAGAAAATACATTAAACACACCGTACTGGCTGCTGCACAGAACCAAAGGGAATAAGTTCCTTGAATGCCCATTGACTTTCTTTGAAGTGCCCAAAAACACAGCGACGCAATCAATATCAAACCAGACAACATTGCCTTAAAGTTAAGGTTACAAAACACATAAACTGCGGTGTCAGAATGCACACCGTATAGCAGGAGTCTGACACCGCAGCGCTCTGTGGATTCGTCTAATAGTTTACCTATCTTCCCAACCCCGAGGTCCTCTCTGAGGTCCTCTGTGAGAGGAGTGATCGCTCCGTTCAAGGTGCAGACAGCTCTGTGACTGATCCACAGCTCTAAAGGTCTCTCTGCCACCGGATGATTGAAGCCACTTTCGTCTCGTCCCTTTCGCTCAAAGGGCAAAGCGGTCTCCGTGGCGTTCACCAGGTTCACACGTCGTGCTCACTCCTCCTTTTCTTTATAATCACATTCACACTTTTTAGATCACACTTTTCATCTTCTGTTCGCGCCTTTAAGGTCGTTCTTCCTTCTCGGGCCGTGGCGAGCTCCATCGAGCGTCGACTTTTGTCGATGATCAACAGAGCAAGTACGAGTCGGAAAATCGATGCAGCTAACATCCGTTAAAATAACACTTGGTGTAACAAAAGCCCACATAACCACTTAAAAACACTTGAAGTAAACGTGACCTGAGTTGTGAGTTGGCTCTGCACTTGGTCTGCTTTTTTTCAGTCCACACCAAATCTCTTCGACAAAAATAGCCAATCTACACGTTTGCAACGTGTCGCAACATGACGTGTTGTGTACTTATTTGTTGATGTGCTATTTCTGGCTAATCTTACCCCCCAGCATATTTAGGGATGCTAGGCTTTTTTATTGTTTTATATATTTTTATCCCACGATTTTGTAACCCATTGCCTATGTAAATGGTAAATAAAATGGTAAATGGTGCATCTATATAGCGCTTTATCCAAAGCGCTTTACATAGATTCTGCATTACATTCACCCATTCACACACACATCCGATGGCGGAAGAAACAATGCAAGGCACCAACCTGCTCATCGGGAGCAATTAGGGGTTCAGCGTCTTGCTCAAGGACACTTCGACACTAACTCTGGGGGAGTCCGGGATCGAACTGGAAACCTCACGGTTACCATCCGGCCACTCTACCTCTGAGCCATTGCCAGCCTAAGCCCAGAACTGCGCTCATGCCTCCTTCAATGTATGAGAAGCTACAGTAGCAAGCCGCTTCTTATCACCTGACGGGGGAGTTTCCCCGGTAGGACGTAGCACGTGGAAGGAACACGTTATTCCAACCAGTTCCTTTCCCCTCCATCAGGCGCCCCGGCTGACCAGGGGGAGGCAGTATAGAGACCAGGATTACTGCATGTTTTTTGTGAGGGTACCTACCCTAGGGGACATGGGGAGAACATGCAAACTCCACAGAGAAAGGCCCTTTCGCCAACCCCACCTAGGGTATGGGCACTGATGACGCGGAGGAAAGAATACGCCCCCAACACCCACAGCGTCCCCGGCGGGAATCGAACCCAGGACCTTCTAGCTGTGAGGTGACAGCGCTACCGACTGCGCCAGCGTGCCCCACGTTGCTAGGCTTCAAGTGGTTAAAAACGGCAACCTCCAGTAGTTTTCACCAGACTGGGTGGGCCGTGCAGTGCCATGCTCCACGGGACAAATCTCTTCATCCTCTAGCATCTTTTTTTCCCATCGTCTTTCGTCCTATAATTCGGCCGCAGTGGAAGGCTAATCGCAGAGATTCTAAAGTTGGAGCAATTACGCGAGCTTGTAATCAGACCCTTGATTTCTGCTGGGAATAACTTACAGTGCCGAATGCAGACCTTCTCCCACGCCTATGGGGGCGGGACACAGATGCTGCGCTGACACAGATGCTGACGCACTCGCCCAGGTGATGCACGCAGGGGAGAGAACTCTGAGGTTGGAGGCAGACTGAAGATTGGCGCTGTGTGTGTGTGTGTGTGTGTTGTGTTGTGTGTGTGTGTGTGTGTGTGTGTGTGTGTGTGTGTGTGTGTGTGTGTGTGTGTGTGTGTGTGTGTGTGTGTGTGTGTGTGTGACCCCCCCCACCACCCCCCCCACCAGCTGATGCTGAGATAGTAATCTGGGCCACCTGAAACTTTGCGTGCTGTCAAAACTCTCTGTGGAAGAGAGAGCATGTGCTGCATGCCCTGAACAATGGTGGTGGAAGAAATACTCAAGATATTTTAGTAAAAGTAGCATTAGCAATATCACAATAAAGAAATACCCGCCGCCCCCCCCCCCCCCCCCCCAAAAAAAAATTGAATTGAATTACAAAAGTATTACAAAGTGAAAGTCCGTCTATTTGTTTTTTGCACATTTAATTTTTTTTTTTTTAAACACTAAAAGAAAATAACCGATCTAGCTCTGATTGGCTTTTTTCGAATAGCCTAATATACAATACAAAAACAATTGCAGTGTAGGCTACATGTAGTAAAAAGTACTACAACGCTTTGCTCTGCTATGTTGTGGAGTAGAAGCATAAGTGATCGAAAAACGGAAATACGCTCAAGCGCCTCAAAAACGTACTCAAGTAGGCTACATGTACTTAAAAGTAAATAGTGTCTTTCCACCATGCAGCGAGAGCAGGCCGACGTGACGTGAGGAGCGGGCTGGGTGCCCCTGAACACTGCCAGCTGCTGCAAGAGAAGGTTCTAGCAGCACATCCAGGTGTATATTGTTAAAGATAATGAGCAGCAGCGGCGTTGTGGGTGGGCGGCTGGGTGCATTACTCTTGAGTATATTACACCTTCCACTTCATTTAGCCTATAGCTGTACATTTACTATAGGCCTCATTATTATACAACTGCTGGAGGCCTTGCAGAGAAGCTACAACACGTCCCACAGAGAAGCAGTGGTGGATAAGGTACTCCAGTACCCCTGTACTTTAGCCAGTATACTATTCACAGAGATACACAAAGCTTTACGAGTATTTCGGGGCACAGAACACATGTAGCAGCATTGAGTTTGTGAGATGGATCTTGTACAGCAATAGAATGTTCTGAAGAGTCCTCAGCCCTCCTATGAAAGTGTCTCATGAACATTAGTGAGGACCAATTATATGAAGATAGGTTGAAAATGGGTAAAGTTGTCCTTTAAACACAATGTTGGAGTACTTTTACTTTACTTGAGTATTTCCTTTTTATGATACTTCATACTTCTACTCCACTACACCCTATCCATCTATTGATCGTGTCTGCAACAGCAAGAATATGGAAGTGATTAAAATGTTCTCGTTCTCAGAAACTACTTATCGAAAAACGATCAACTTGGTATGAAAATTCTCAGAACTATCCCAGTTTGTCTGGAATATCGTAATAATATATATTTTTAAAAACATTGGCTAGTATAAGCTAATGTATGTCAAACACCATAGGCTTACAGTGGAGATCATGCCCCCAACGTAATTGAGATTGGGGGCTTTTGATATAAAAATACCCCAAAATGTATTCCCCCCCCATTTCTTTCTGTCTATTGTTTCTCTATTATGACCACAGATATGCTCTAAAAGTGTTAAAACCATATTTTCCATTACAGTTGGTCTTTAAGCCATTAAGACCGGGCTCATAGCTTGTAGATCTGCTCTTTTTGGAAAAATCATGAAAATGTGTGCACATCTTTGAATATATATATATATTTTTAAGCGAACATTTGTAACTCAAATCTTTGCTTCTGGGGATTCTACAAATGTCTTCTAAATCCTTTTAAAAACGTATTTATTTGAAAGCGGACCCCCATCTCAAAATATGTTGTTCCACTTCCAGGGACCCCCCAGAAGCAAAGATTTGAGTAAATCATGTTGTGCTATGAGCCTGTAGGCTATATCTGCTATTTTTGAATGGCCAAAGTATAAAATAATGGTTAAAGTTGTTACACAGATGCGTTCCCGGTTTTAACGGGGTAAAGAAACGGAGGAGTCATCGGGAACAGCTTTTTATAGACGGAGTGGATGCGAAGCGTTATCAATTAGCTAATTGGCTCAGCCCTCTGAGGCCCTATAGCAGACGCTTGACAACTGTATCCAGGTAGAAATCACCCCCATCCATGTGTGAAATGAGTCAGAAGACGGGTAATTGACTTCTCCTCACTCGATCGACGATCTTATCTTCCGACCTTACCTTTTCCAATGTCAGCTCTCTCTCTCTGGTCCCTCCTGCATCTTTATTACACTTTGTTCTCAAAGTGGGGTCAGGGGAACCCTCAGGGTTCCATGGAGGGGGGGGGGGGTTCAGGTGGTCCCAGGGGGTCCCCAGCTAAAAAGAGGAATATTTCAAACACAACCCCTGCTTTATTAACCCATTAAGACCTGAGGCGATTCTACAAAATATATTCTAAATCCTAACAGTTTTTTGAAAAAACGTATGTTGCTACACCAGTGGTTCTCAAACAAAAGACCCCCAAAATCATGTTTTTGGCCAAGGACCCCTATCTCAAAATGTTTTGTTCCAGGGACAACGGAAGCAAAGATATGAGTTACAAATGTTTGCTTTAAAAAATATATATGTTCAAAAATATCTTTTGAATAGCCAAAGAAATCTAAAATGACACAGATGCGTTCCCGGTCTCAATGGGTTAATATTATATTACGCTCAAATTATTTTATTTCATTTGTAGATTGGCTATTAAAATCTCTCATTGGAGTTCCTGGCGCAAAGTATTTTGAAATGCCAAATACGTCTCAATTTGGTGGTTCCTTGACATGGAAATGTTTGAGAACCACAGTTTTATTCAAAATGTGGAAATAATTAGAATGTTAAGCCTAAAAGGCACATTCTCCCCCCTGCGGTACCCAGCTGCATGCTACTGAAAGCTAACGCTGGTTTTAATTGGGGTTGTGGATTCTAACTGATCTCTGAGGGCCCCGGTCCTCTTTAACCTATTCAATCCGGGAACGCATCTGTGTCATTTTTAAATTTCTTTGGCTACTCAAAAATAGCAGATATACAAGCTCATAGCGCGGCACAGAGTGCCGCACTATGAGCTTGTAGATCTGCTATTTTTATTATTATTATTTATTTTTTTTGTAAATTTTTATTCCACAATTTTGTAACCTATTTTTTCACCCAGTGCCAATTGTCTAAGTAATCCTGGGCGCTACACTCCCTCTGCCAGCCTAGGGAGAGCCTAGAGCCGAGCTCATGCCTTCCTTCAATGCATGAGAGCTAGCAAGCCGCTTCTTATCACCTGACAGGGTGGAGCATTTTTGTGTGCATATTTTTTAATATATATATTTTTTAAAGCGTTTGTTTACAAACATTTGTAACTCAAATCTTTGCTTCCGGGGGCATCCCTGGAACAAAACATTTTGCGATGGGGGGTCCGCGGCCAAATACATATCAACAGTAGGTTGCTATATCAGTGGTGCTCCAACTTTTCCATGTCAAGGATCCGCAAAATGATATGTATTTGGCCCGCGGACCCCCATCTCAAAAGATGTTGTGTTAATATCTTAAAATGACACAGACGCCTTACCGGTCTTAATGGATTAACTCTCTACTCCATGCCTTTTATAACGGCTCACTGAACGGAATAGCAATCTAATCCCAATTACACATCGCCACTGGCGTGTGGAAGCCTTGCAGTTGCATGTCCAAAACCATTACTTTTATGTATGTGGAAGAAAAAAAAAGAACCTGCAGCTCCATTGGATGGACTTATTATTTAGTCATAAGCTCTTGTTAAAACATGTCACTGCATAAATATTTATGAAACCCACAGACAGACTTAACCACCTTCACTTTTAAAATATTTCATAACGTGTCGCGATGGGACTAAGGTTGGGACCCGGTTCTTTTTCCAACCCGGTTCTGAGATTGAAAAACCGGAGCCGGTTCCATCGTATTTGCATTAGCGGTTCCCGCAAGCGGTTTCTGGAATTTCTCATCCGTCTTCATTTGGCTCAGCTGTGTGCATGCAAACGACTGTGGTGATGTCACGCCACCTACACGTGTGTGAGTGGGGCGGATATGGGCCCACTGATCTAGGATCAGAATGCCGGCGTCCTTCGAGCGAGACGGAGTGATAGCGTCAGCACAGCAGCATAATCGAACAGACGAAAATCCTCAGAAGCGTGGTTGCACTTTACAAGAGAGGGAAATAAGCATGCAAAGTGCATGAAATGCAGTGCAATCCTTTTGTGCAAAGGTACCATGTTGACTTTAAGTAAACAACCTCTCCAACAGAAACACAAAGGTTAATCTAAGTCAATGTACCAATATGTACCGTGTCTGAGAGTCTACGAAAATATGTTCCAGTGAAGCCAACTCTGCAGCCCCTTCACTGTCTTCAGGCTTGTAGGAGCCTACTAGCTTTAGAACATAACTACGTTAAGTCAAGTGTCACGTTATACTTTTCTATAGAAAGATCAGCAACAGTCAGCAAGTCACTCCTTTCACGCTGGCAGCAGCTGGGAGGATGACGACGAAAGAGTTGTCATCGTGCCGTTACAAGGTTTATTGTTAAAATGTTGTCCAATTTTGTCCAAACATCATGCAAATTGGTACATATCTCTATAGTCAAGTGATCAAGACGGTTCCGTCCAATTTTTCACATTCCATCCTGATTGGCGAATTCCGAACATTGCTGGCCCACCGTAACCTACCTGACCTGCAGTGGTGTAAAGTAGCATTTACTCAAGTACTGTACTTAAGTACAATGTTGAGGTATTTTTACTTTACTGTAGTAGTTCCAATTTTAAGTACTTTTACTTCTACTCCACTACATCTCAGAGGCAAATATTTTAGTTTAGTTACTAGTTACTTTGCAGATATACATTATTATATTATAAAACATACATTAACCACTTCAGCCCTATTTTATACATAGGCTATT
Organism: Gymnoscopelus braueri; assembly: GCF_963280865.1. NCBI lineage: Eukaryota > Metazoa > Chordata > Actinopteri > Myctophiformes > Myctophidae > Gymnoscopelus > Gymnoscopelus braueri. The sequence goes on along the minus strand of NW_027660596.1, from coordinate 626,767 downwards.
TCGCATTGTGAGCTTATAAATATGCTATTTTCAAACATTTTAGTACTTTTACTTTTGATACGTACATTTTGATACCAATACTTTTGTACTTTAACTCAAGTAAATTTTGAATTCCGGACTTTTACTTGTAACAGAGTATTTCTGCAATGCAGTATTAATACTTTTACTTAAGTAAAACATTTGAGTACTTTTTCCACCACTGCTGACCTGGCGGAGACCTGTGCTCCGAGGAGCTCTTTTTCTAGTTGAAAATAAATTACATAGGCACGTCAGCCGCTCCCCGTCTGAAACGACCTTAAGACCTCTCATTTCAAGGGGATTTAATATCTACAGTATGTCCACTTGTATTTTTTCTGACAGATGCTTTTTAAGAGTCAAAGTCAGGTCCTTGGACCACCAGGGGTCCATTTGCACCCATAAGGGTCTGTAACTCTGAGAGTGTAACAAATGGAACCAAATGGACCCTTACGGGGGTGTGAAATGAACACAGATTTTTACAGTGTAGGGGGCTAATACATATCAAAATGGGGGTCCTTGAAAATGCAGAATCACTGGACTATAGATGTCATGCTTCAGGTATACTCTAGCTAAATGGGGCTTTACATAACGACCACATGCAAATGCTTGAGGTGTGTGTGTGTGTGTGTGTGTGTGTGTGTGTGTGTGTGTGTGTGTGTGTGTGTGTGTGTGTGTGTGTGTGTGTGTGTGTGTGTGTGCGCGTGCGTGCGTCACTGGCTATTCAAAAATAGCAGATATACAAGCTCATAGCAGATGTACAAGCTCATAGCGCGGCACTCGGTGCCGCGCTATGAGCTTGTACATCTGCTATTTTAGAAAAATCTTGAAAATGTGTGCACATTTTTGAATATATATATATTTTTTAAAGCAAACATTTCTAACTCAAATCTTTCCTTCTGTGGGCATCCCTGGAACAAAACATTTTGTTTGTGTGTGTGTGTGTGTGCGTGTGAGTGTGTGTGTGCGCGCAGCAGAGGCTGACAGCCATGGTGGGTGGAGACGGAACGTTCTTCCGTCTTCGCCGGAGGCCTCGGAAGGCAGACTCCTCGGACTGTCATCTGTCAGTGGGACGCCCACAGCAGCTCCACTATAAACGCGTCCCTTTCATTGTTCAGCGCTATATAAATATATATCCTCGCTGTCGCCGGGCAGAAACCTTGCATGTCCAAAAGTCTTACAGGAAAAGTAAGTTCTGTTCAGTGGTGGAAAGGGTACTCACATCAATACTGCAATGCATGTCCGAACAATTTACTTGGGTAAAAGTACAAAAGTATTGGTCTAAAAAAGTAGAAAGTACTCATTATGCAAAATGTCCCATTTCACAAGTTTACAAATGTATAAAATCTTTTGAAAATAGCAGATATACAAGCTCACAATGTGTCGCATCGCAAGTCTTCGTGAGGCACTTTGAGCTTCTAGATCGGCTATTTTCGAATCGGCTGAAATGTAGTAGGGCTATAGGCCTAAAGTGTTTCATGTATGTTTTGTAATAATTATCTAAATCTACAAAGTAACTATAACTAAAGGTTTCAAATCATTGTAGTCGAGTAAAAGCGCAATATTTGCCTCGTGGAGTAGAAGTAAAAGTATTAGAAATTGGAAATACTCAAGTACAAATACCTCAAAATAGTACTTAAGTACAGTAGCCTACTTAAAGTAAATGTCCTTAGATACTTTCCATCACATGGTTATTATATTGTTTTTCATGAAACTGCTGGAGCTTTGATGTCTCATAGGAGGACGTGACTTAGCTCAGAGCGAAAACATTCATCACAAAGATACAACAACACAAAAACAGTCAGTGTGAAAGAGATTAGGCCTTCACTTCAACTGTGAACTCATGTTTTTTCCCCGCAGGCAGTACATTGTGTGTGTGTGCGTGTGAATGCGTGTGTGTGGCCCGCACACGTGCTTGTATGGTGCGATTGTGTGCATGTCACGTGTATACGTTGTTGTGTGCAGACATCCACTGGCAGTGTTTACATACAGGCACGTATTCAGTTAATTAGTTGCATCAGAGACTCCAAACCTATTATGTTAACCCATTAAGACCTGGAATGCATCTGTCATTTTTAGATTTCTTTGGGCTATTCAAAAATAGCAGATATACGAGCTTGTAGATCTGCTAGTTTTGAAAAATCGTGAACATTTGTGCAAATCTTTGAATGTATATATTTTTCAAGCGAACATTTGTAAAATATTTTGTTCCGGGGACTTCCTGGAAGATTTGAGTTACAAATGTTCGCTTTAAAATCGTTGCTGTCCGGCAGAAACCAGCTAACTCCATTTTGACGCTTTTGCATTTTTTTCCATAAATCAGTGCTATTGAACACCCTTTAAGTCTGTGTGTTGGTAAAACAAATATTGAACCAATGAAAAGCATTAAAAAGCACTTCTGACAAAACCAGCTAACTCCGGATCCTCAAACTTTTTGCTAAACGTTTTGCTGACTCCGGGCTCCACCTCCTTTTGACCTCCAACCTCACTTGGAGGTCCATTCAGCTGTTCTTATCAATGATGAACAAAACCTCCTAACTCCACTTTATTTCCTGAAAAATTAACATTTTGGAGTTAGCTGGTTTCTGCCGGACAGCAGAGATATATATTCAAAGGTTTGCAAACATTTTCACGTTATCAAAAAAAACAAAACAGATCTACAAGCTCATAGCGCGGCACTCGGTGCCGCGCTATGAGCTTGTATATCTGCTATTTTTGAATAGCCAAAGTGTAAAATAATGGTTTAACTGGTTACGCAGATGCGTTCCCGGTCTTAAAGGGTTAAGATGATTACGTTTTGTTCTCATGTTCTTGCTAATGCACGTTTCCCTCGCAGCGTCACCACAGCTGTAATGAAGATAACTCTCATTAGCGCTGTGGTGGTCATTACTGAAAAAAAGACTATCAATAGACTGCAAAATACATGCAACATTGTTACATCGGATTAGTTCACAGGGGAGCAGCGGCTAAATACATGGCTCAACTGAGTAGTTATCACATTTAACGGATTCATTATGTCAAACAATTAATGAAAATCCCTGCAGATTTAGTAGATTGCTTCCATGTTTGAATGAAATGTCGGTTGTTTGCAAGACATTGTCTTAAGGACATTAACCCATTAAGACCGGGAACGCATCTCTGTGATTTTAGATTTCTTTGGGCTATTCAAAAAATAGCAGATCTACAAGCTCTTCTTGAGAATGTGTGCAAATCTTAGAATATATGTATTTTTTTTAAGAGCGAACATTTTTTAACTCAAATCTTTGCTTTTGGGGGTCCCTGAAACAACACATTTTGAGATGGGGGTCCGCAGCCAAATACATATAATTTTGGGGGTCATTGACATGAAAAAAGTTTGAGAACCACTAATATTATAGCGACATACTTTTTTCAAGAAACTGGATCTAGAAGACATTTCTGGAATCCCCAGAAGCAAAGATTTGAGTTTAAAATGTTCACTTTAAAAAACATATACATTCAAAGATTTGCACCTATTTTCACGATTTTTCCAAAAAATTACTGATCTACAAGCGTAGCGTGGCCCTCGGTGCCGCGCTATGAGCTTGTGTATCTGCTTGTGTATCTGCTTAAATAGCCAAATAAATCTTAAAATGAGTTGACACAGATGCGTTCCCGGTCTTAATGGTTTATGGACATTATTAGCATATCAGGCAATACTTGTACAGCAGATTTGAACAACAAGGCAATTCAAATGCTTTACATTAAACATTAAGCATTAAGACATTAAGACGCAGAGCATTAAGAAAGTGCTAAATGAACACACTATGAGAGGACATTTAAAGACAATAAAAATAAAAAGTGATCAGTAATAAAGATATAAACGGAACGATAAAATAAAAGAATTACAGTGCAGGAGAAAGTATTAAGGCACTGGCAAACGGAAAGGTCTTTAGCTTTGATTAAAAAGAACAGAGTTGTAGCAGACTTGTAGTTTGTTCCAGATATGCAGTGGTTTAAAGTAACCAAGTACATTTACTCAAGTACTGTAGGCTACTTAAGTACAATTTTGAGGTACTTTTACTTTACTGGAGTATTTCCAATGTTCAGTACTTTTATTTCTACTCCACTACATCTCAGGGGCAAATATTGTACTTTTACTCCACTACAATTATTTGAAAACTTTAGTTACTTTGCAGATATAAATTATTACATTATAAAACATGCATTAACACACTTTAGCCCTATTTTATATAGGCTGTTTGAAAATAGCCGATCTACAAGCTCACAACGCGTCGCATCTTGAGCTTGTAGGTCGGCTATTTTCAAACATTTTAGTACTGTTACTTTTGGTACTTTAAGTATATTTTGATGCCAATACTTTTGTACTTTTACTTAAGTAACATTTTGAACACAGGCCCTTTACTTATAACAGAGTATTTCTACATTGCGGTATTGATACTTTTACTCAAGTGAAAAAATGTGAGTACTTTTTCCACCACTGATGAAAACTAAATGTTGCTTCATCCATGTTTAGTTCTCATTCTGGAGACAGAAAGCAGACACGTCCCAGATGACCCGAGAGGCCAGACTCTGGATGGTTCACGATATCGCACGAGATCAGAAACTCTAAGCCATTCAATGCTTTACACACCAGCAGCAATATGTTGAAATGAATTTATTTGACAGACAGGCGGCCAGTGTAAAGATATTAAAAAAATGGAGTGATATAATCCACTTTCTTGGTATTGGTAATGATTTGACGAGCAGCCTTCTGAATCGACTGCAGCTGTCTGATTCATTTCTTTAGGGAGAACTTGTAAAGGCACCATTACAGTGTAGTCGAATCTACTTAATCCATTAAGACCGGGAACGCATCTGTGTCATGTTTAGATTTATTTTGGCTATTCAAAAATAGCAGATATACAAGCTCATAGCGCGGCACCGAGTGCCGCACTATGAGCTTGTAGATTTTTTAAAGCGAACATTTGTAACTCAAATCTTGACTTCTGGGTATTCTACAAATGTCTTCTAAATCATAACAGTTTTTTGAAAAATACTTATGTTGCTATAATCAGTGGTGTCAAGGACCCCCCAAAAAATATGTATTTGGCCGCGGACCCCAATCTCAAAATATTTTGTTCCAGGGGCCCTCAGAAGCAAAGATTTGAGTTAACAAAGTTTGCTTTAAAATAATATATATATTCAAAGGTTTGCACAAGTTTTCACGATTTTTCAAAAAGTGCCGCGCTATGAGCTTGTATATCTGTTATTTTTGAATATCCAAAGTATAAAATAATGGTTAAAGTGGTTACACAGATGCGTTCCCGGTTTTAATGGTTTAAGCTGAAGGCATGGACTATTTTTTTCCATATCTTGCAGAGACATATAAGGCCTTTAAAGCTTGATGAATTCGTAAAGTGATATTAGGCTGACTTTGTAATTGTGTTGTGTAAATGTGGCTGATGAAATTCAGGTCTGGGTCCATGATGACTAAAGCAAGATTTCTGGCTTGGGTTGTGCTTTTCAACATCACCAATTGAAGCTGAGCGCTGACTTTTAATTGGCCTTCCATGGCTCCAAAAACACAGACTGCCTGTGAGTTTTGTTTAACTGAAGGACATTCTGGCACATTCAATCGTTGGTTTGTTCAATGCATTTACTCAGTGTTTGTGTTTGTAATGAACCATTGTACCCTGTTTGTTTGTTTTTTTGTAAATGTGAGTGTTGTCTGCATACAGTAACTATGGTAACACATTATCTTAGCCTGTGGGAGCATGCATTGTAAGAGCCATATTGGTATGACCTGAATTGATATTGGTATGACCTGTACTGGGTCACAGCCTGTAAGTAGGCTCTTTGATTGCACTGGGTAATTAAGCCTCAGCCTATGGGTTGCTCCCTTGTTATTTGATTAGTAACTCACTTCGTCTGGTGGGGTTTTCTGTTGGTTCATTACGGCCGATCTACACCAGACTTTTCAAAGCGAGCGTATGCGTGGTGCGTACAGCGCGTTTGTATAGAAAAAGTGCGCGTGTGCGTATATGCGCGTGTGTGCGTGTTTGCGAAAATTCCCTGGTGTAGATCTGCCGTTAGAGTGAAGCAGTGTTGGGAGCAACATCGTTTTTCAACCACACTCACAAGAAATAAGTTGTACTGTTACATTTTTTTGTAAAGCACCTTTGTTAATTTTTTACTGTCTCTGAGGACTTATTTTGTGCGTCAAGCTGGTTGCCAAGGACTGTTACACAGAAGTGTGCAATCTAACAGAGAAGAAAGAAGATTGCCACTTCATGGCATGTTGAAGGTCCCAGAATGGAGCCGTGCAGAACTCTGCATGTCATTTTTGTACTGTCTTAGCTATATACACAAAGTCATATGATTCAAACTAGTTCCGTACTACTGTGCCAGTAAGTCCCACACAGTTTTCCAGTTAGTCTAGTAATATGTTGTTGTTGACTGTGTCAAATAAAGGATTGAGATACTAATAATACGTTAGTAGTCTCAATGTTGTGGTGTGGTCGAAATCCTGGCTGGAAGATATCAAGGCCATTTTTATGTGCCAAGAACGTTGAAAGCCTTTCAATTATTTTACTTAAAAACAGGAGGCGATAACGTTTAATAGTGGCTTGATGACTGCAGTTTTCAGGGCCTGCGGGAAGCAACCCGAGAGAAGAGATGTGTTGACAATTTACAGAAGATCTGAGGCCATGCATGTTAAAACATTGTTTGAAAAAGTCTCTTGGCAGAATATCAAGGCAGCAGTAGCAGGATGTCATCTGTTGTATAATTTCCTTCACGTTTTGGTTGATCGGGTAAAATTGTGTCGTGATATTTGAATTACTTTTAAGTGGACGCGTGTACAGTACAGTATATCCTGCACCCAATATGGAGGGAACTGGCTGCTTTTTTGTTGCAATAATAATAATGCAAAAACAGCAAACAAAGTATTTGTTTGCATTTGCTTCCCCCCCCATATATTTTCATAAGCTTCCCCCCCCCATATATTTTCATAAGCTTCCCCCCCCCATATATTTTCACAAGCTTCCCCCCCCACATATATTTTCATAAGCTCCCCCCCCCATATATTTTCATACGTTTCCCCCCCCCCCCCCATATATTTTCATAATAAAAAAGTGCCATATATCGTATCGTATCGTGAAATGAGTCGGCACACCCCTACTGTAGACCCAAGAGAAGGGCAGGTGTGGAAGAGAAAGCCCGAATAAATATTTCACCGGCGTTCTCAGCGATATACACTGCTATGTGATAATACGTATTTATGTGCACGGATAGTACTCTCAAAGAAAACACATGAATGATCACAGAGAGCAACTTCAGTCACCCACACTACCTTAGAAATGCTCAGGCCCTTGGAGATAATTAAGTCTGGAGTGTTCCCCGTGGTTGTGTGTGGGCTGTGCTCCTTCACACGCTGAGTCAGTCCATAGTATCAAGAACACGGCACCAGTTATTTAGTCCTTTTGTCCTGTGGGTTGTCAACATGGATGATAACCCATTAAGAATCGGTGTAATTTTTCAAAGTACGGCACCGAGTGCCGCGCTATGAGCTTCTAGCTATATTTTGAAAAATCGTGAAACGTTTAGCTAATCTTAGAATATATATATTTTTAAAGCAAACATTTGTCAAACATGTTGTTGCAGGGACCCCCCAGAGGCAAATATTTGAGTTACAAATGTTCGCTTTAAAAATATATATATTCAAAGATTTTTCCAAAATTTCTTTTAGCGATGTTAACCCATGTTAGAATGGGTTAACATCACTAACAATAACAACTACTACAGTCAGTAGTAGTTGTTAACACAGATAACAGACTATAGACAGTAGTTCTGCAAAGTCACATGCTGAATATGAAAGGCCAAATGGCATATTTTCCATTTACAAACCTTACGAATGTTTGTGAATATAAGGCAGGCTAATTTGTATGTTCAACACCATCCCAGACTGTGCTTTTAAATAGAGAATTCAAACAGATCCACAATGTACAAATATGGCACAAAAAAAACATCCCTAGGGTTGGAATCACTAGAGACACCAGCTGAATATTCAGTGGAAAAACACAGAATAACCGTGGCTGTAGCATTATCCCATTATCAACACAGATAACTGCTCCGCTTTTTTTTTTTTTTTACTATTTCTTATCTATAATAATAAAAAAAAACTTGCGACTTCTGGCTTCTTTCTTTTCAAGTCTTCCCCAGCAGCCGACAAGCAGCTGACTGACACTTGACTGCTGAATAGCTGTGTGGAGAGGAGGAACACGAACGCTTGTGAATACGGAATGCGTTTCTATCTCGTTATGGCATCCATCCCCCCCAACCACCCGCCCCCTCCGCCTTCTCTCCCTCTTCTACTCCTCACGCTTTCTCTCGCTACGCCTTTTTTTTTTCTTCAATTGATAAATACATTTTTTAAAGAGGTGGCGGTTGGCTTTAACACATTCAATCCGCGAATGCGTCGGTGTCATTTTAGATTTGAGCTATTATAAGCATTATTTTATACTTTTGGCTATTCAAAAATAGCAGATCTACAAGCTCACAGCGCGGCACCGAGTGCCGCACTATGAGCTTGTACAGTAGATCTGCTATTTTTGACAAATCTTGAACATTTTTGCAAATCTTTGAATATCGTCGCTGTCCAGCAGGATCCTCCATTTTCAGCTTTTCTTTTTTTTTCATAAATCAACGCTATTGAACACCCTTTACGTCTGTGTAAAAAAAAACATATATATACATTACATTATTTTTTAAGCGAACATTTGTAACTCAAATATTTGCTTATGTTCCCTGGAACCAAATATTTTACAAATGTTCGCTTAAAAAAATATTCAAAGATTTGCACACATTTTCACGATTTTTCAAAAATGGCAGATCTACAAGCTCATAGCGCGGCACTCGGTGCCGCGCTTTGAGCTTGTAGATCTGCTGTTTTTGAATAGCCAAAGAAATGCCGAGATGCGGATCTGGTTTGAATGGGTTAAAATACATAACATGCCTCTCTAGCTTGCTCTCTCCCCCCACTCCCACGGAACCAACAAGTGCACAGATGGAATGGGAGTGAGTTTGTGTGAAAGCCGTGAAAGCCCCTTTGAAAGTGTGTTTCCCTGTAAATACGCACTCAGGGAGCAGTGTGTGTGTCGTGTGGGTCACGCATGGAGCTCGGCATGGTATAAGCTTCCAGACTCGGCACCTGCAGAAGTTAAGCTTCATCCATACTGGATTTTCTGGAGTGTTTTCTTCAGCCAGACATGCATAATTCACTCTCTTTAAGACCAGAAGACAGGCTTATAGTAGGCTACGTATCAGTGAGTGCACCAGTGGTGGAAGAAGTACTCAGTAGGCAGTATAGCACGATTAAAATGTGGAAATACAAAAAAATTTACTAGAGTAAAAGTATTAGCATAAATATTGTTCGAGTTAAAAAATTGCAGATCTACAGTACAAGCTCACAACGCATTACGTTGCAACTCGTCACAGACGGTGCGTCGTGAGCATGTTTTGAATAGCCCAAAAATGTTTGGGGGTCTTTTTATGCCTTTCCTGTTAATGTACAGTATGTTTCGTAGTAATAATCTAAATCTAAAAATTAACTTGTAGCCAAAGCTTTGAAATAATTGTAATGGCTTAAAAAATACGGTATTGAGGTATTGAAAAATGGAAATACTCAGGTAAAGTAAAAGTACCTCAACATTTTACTCAAGTGCAGTACTTGAGTAAAGGTATTTAGCACTTACTTTCCACCATTGGTTGTATGTTTTTCTTCTTTTCTTTTTTTAAAGCCAGACATGCATAATTCACTCTCTCTTTAAGACCAGAGACAGGCTTATACAGTAACGGTAGTATATCAGTGTATAGTCACTGCATGAGGAAACTGCAGGCTGCGAGATAGTGATGTGAAGGCTAGGAACCGTATAGGAAAAGCTTGGGCAATTTACATTCTAATGTCCATCACAAAGAAAGCCTTCACCATTCACTCCCTCTGCATCTGTCTTCTACACCAGAACGGCATCAGCCTTCACAAGTTATATCTGTTGTCAAAAGCAGTGAACTTTTTGTATGCAGATTATAATGTATGCTCTGCAATTTCCTGTTTACAGTAATGTGAGTCCTTAACCTCTCTACGGAAATGGTCTGAATTTCCCAAACAACCGGGGTTGGATTTGTTGGGGGTGGGTTGGGTGGGGTCCATGCCTCTGCTTTTGATACTTGCCCTGTGGTCATTCATTTTTATGGTCGATGGGGATCAGTGTTTCCAGATTCTGTGAGAGAAAGAAGCAACCAGGTCTAGGAAAACAAGCCCAAAAGAAGCGACTATGACACTATGACACATGAGCACTTTAAACATATACATCAGCTATTTAAAAATAGTGAGCTTGTAGATCTGCTATTTTCAAATAAAATCTTGGGGGGAAATTATAATAAGCAGACCTGGTAACACTGATGGGGAGATGTTTTATCCCTGCTTCTGATGAAACTGAATTAAATACATTCAATTCCATGTGTCTATTTGATATTTACGTTAGATAGATCACAATTTAATTAAACATATTGTATGTTAACCACATTAAAACTGCCATCCCTATTTCGGGCAAATTTGTAATTTCTAAAATATCCAGCAGATTTAAAACTCCCCAAACTCATCACGATGCAACACGTTGTGAGCTTGTACTGCAGATTGGCTATTTTCATTTTTTTTAGATTCAGTTTAGAGGAGAAAATAGGACCGAACCAAGTAAAGAGCCCTGGGGGATTCCGCTCAACAAAGTATAGGGCTTTAAAAAGAGTCTGCATTCAAAGTAGCAGAGTTAACCTTCTTCAATAAAGTAGAAACGCCAAAATGTCTCCTCAGCAGATTACGGTTGGAGTTGGAAATGAAAGCCAATAGACTGTGATGTCCAGCGTGTCTGTTCTGTTCCAGCCTGGAGGACTGGCTGCCCCAGTCAGATAAAATAACACCATTTACAAAAGTGGTTTTCAACCCTTTTCATATCATATCAAGGTCCATTATTTATTCGGCATTTGAGCCACGGAACCACCATTTGATGAGATTTAGCCTCTCAGACCTCGAATATTTTGTTGTCGTTGAACAAGATTTTGTCCACAGTTCCATGCTATATTGATGTCGTACCAATAGGAGAGATAACAGGCAAACGTTGATCAAAATAACAATTCTTCTACATTTTCTAATTCTGTAGACTTCTTGGAAATTAAGTAATGCAGATGCAGTAATGCATTACAATTAAGTAATGCAGATGTTAAACAATTCTCGAGAGTTGAAGATGAAATCAAACGGACCCTTAAGGGTCCATTTGGTTTCATTTTACGCTCTCAAGAGTTAAAGATCTATAAGGGTCCATTTGGTTACCAACTCTTCCATCATTTAGCTGGGACCACCTGGAACCTCCTCAAGGACCACTGGTGGTCCCCGGACCACTGGTTGAGAACCACTGATTTACAAAATGCATTATCTGCATGGCTCACTAGCTTATTTCACACCTTCTCAACCTGTTTTGTGCTCTGGACCACTGGCATATTTCGAACAATCCTCAAGGACCACCACACCATTTTGTGTGTGTTTGTATATATATATATAGGAACACATAAGGCATATCTTTTTAGTTGCTTGTGGTGTCACACACCTAACTTAGCCGATCTACAACCTCACAACGCATCGTGACTCAGTATATCACAGTCAATATTTACATTTGAGGGATTTATGACGACATATTGCATAGTTTTTATGCATTTGATAAAAGGTACTTTATTTGTTTATTTGTTTATTTTAACATTCCGCCCATACCCTAGGTGGGGTTGGCGAAAGGGCCTACTCTGTGTGGAGTTTGCATGTTCTCCCCGTGTCTCCTTCCTAGGGTAGTTAATACCCTCACAAAAACATGCAGTAATCCTGGTCGCTATAATGCCTCCCCCATGACAGCCGGGGCGCCTGATGGAGGGGAAGGGAACTGGTTGGAATAACGTGTTCCTTCCACGGGCTACGTCCAACCGGGGAAGGTTGTTGGCTCTCATGCATTGAAGGAGGCATGAGCTCGGCCCTGGCCTACGCTAGGCTGGTGAGGGGAGTGTAGCGCCCAGGATCACTTAGAAAATTGTCACCGGGTGAAAAATAAGGGTTACAAAAACGCGGGGGGGAAAAAAGAAGAAAAAAACATTTTCAAACATTTTCCCAATTATGCCCATGGGGACCACTCTAGTTGAGAAACAGTGGTTTACTGTATGTCATGGGTTTGGATCACGTGAGACATTCAATTCCCACTCTGCATAAAGCACTGGGTTCTCAAACTTTTCCGTGTCAAGGACCCCCAAATTGATACACATTAGCCCACAGACCCCCTTTGGAAAAGATAATGACAGGGATCCCCTGTAAGAGAAGATTTTTACGGTGTTGGTTCTATAAGCAGTGACTCAACCTTTTTAAATTACAAATTACAAATGGAACCAAATGGAGTTACAGACCCACAAGGGTCCATTTGCTTAACTATCTATAATTTAGCTGGGGACCCCCTGGAACCCACACAAGGACCCCTGGAGAACTACTGGCATAAAGTCTACGGCTCTCTCTGCTCACGGCGCGGTTTTATCAATTCATGAGGTCTCTGCTTGAAAAACAGAACCCTTTCACTGTGCTGTATTATATTTTGCCAAAAAATTGTTCAAGTCCCGAAAGCTAATGAGACTCTTTATCTGAGCTGACTATGTGTCCAAAACCTAATTCAGTGCCCCGGGCTATTTCATAAATACCCTGTCTGCACATTAACATAATTGCCCTTTTTATGAGGGCCGACGTTGGAGCCAAAGCTAAGTCATGCACCAGTCACTGTGCGGTGGGACGGCATAAGAAGGCGTACATTTCATATTTTAATCCATTAAGACCGGGAACGCATCTGTGTCATTTTAAGATTTCTTTGGCTATTCAAAAATAGCAAATTTACAAGCTCGTAGCGCGGCACTAAGAGCTTGTAGATCTGCTATTTTTTTTTTTAGCGAAGATTTCGTGCAAATCTTTGAATATATATTTTTAAAGCGAACATTTGTAACTCAAATCTTTGCTTCTGGGGGGGTCCCTGGAACGAAATATTTTGAGATGGAGGTCCGTGGACAAATACATATCATTTTGGGTGGTCTTTGACATGAAAAAGGTTTGAGAAACGCTATATTATAGCAACATATGTTTTTATTCCAAAAAACTAAAAGACATTTTGTAGAATCCCCAGAAGCAAAGATTTGAGTTACACATGTTCTCTTTAAAAAACCCATATATATTCAACGATTTTTCACGATTTTTCAAAAATTGCAGATCTACAAGCTTGTAGATCTGCTATTTTTGAATAGCCAAAGAAATCAAAAAAATGACACGGATGCTTTCCCTGTCTTAATGGATTAACACTGCTTTGCATTGTTTCTTATTTTTGGAGCTGTAATGATTCATCACTGATGATGACCTCCGTGGGAGCGGGGGGCTCGCTTGTGTTTTTTTTCTCCCTGCTTTTCATTTTCTTTTTGCCTTTTCATTTTCTGCCCTGCTTCACTTGCCAGTATATGAGATTCTGACAGCGTGCCCTGAAGGCCAAAATAAACCGTCTCTTTGGGGGAGTTTGAATCATCAGGGGCAGATATTCATTATTTTTAGAGCCCCACTGTTATAGCCGGTTTATCGGTTTGGCCGATATACTGGCCATTGTTGGACTCTTTTTATGACATGAGAATCGGCAATTATGCAGCCGATCTGTCCCTTTTTTTCTTTATCAACCCATTTTTTCACCCAGTGTCAATTGCATAAGCTGTAATCCTGGGCGCTACTCTCCCTCTGCCAGCCTGGGGAGAGCCCCGAACTGAGCTCATGCTTCCTTCAATGCATGAGGAGTGAGCAGGCCACTTCTTATCACCTGAACAGGAACGTGTTATTCCAACCAGTTCCTTTCCCCTCCATCAGGCGCCCCGGCTGACCAGGGGGAGGTAGTATAGAGACCAGGATTACTGCATGTTTTTTTGTGAGGGTACCTACCCTAGGGGACGCAGGGAGAACATACAAACTCCACACAGAAAGGCCCTTTCGCCAACCCCACCTAGGGTATGGGCACTGATGACGCGGAGGAGAGAACACGCCCCCCTGCAGCGCCCACAACGCTGTGGGCCCTGGCGGGAATCGAACCCAGGTCCTTCTAGCTGTAAGGCTACAGCGCTACCGACTGCCCCACCGTGTCCTGTGTTTTACCCTTTTTAACAACATTCACGTTGTGAGCTTGTAGATCAGCTATAAAATTATGATATTTAAGTGGTAACATAACATGAAATGAACTTTGTGTTTGTATTTTACTTGTTTGCTTGTTTTCAATAATTGTATTATTATAAAGTTTTTTCACTTTTTTGCTAAATGTCGGTCAAAACATACAAAACAAAGGCAGTCGGTGGTTCTAATTATTTTTTGCTCCATATTCCATGTGCCAGCTTGGGGAGAACAATGTGAGTCTCTGCAAAAATGATTTTATTTGTTTCAGCCATCAAACAGCGCCTCAGTATTCTCGTCTTCCTTCTGCAATAACATGTTGCGTTAGTCTTCATTTAAAGCAGAGAACAGCAAGCAAACAAACAAACAGACAAACAAACAGAATGTTTGGCTAAATGAAAAGAACAAAAGACTGCAGCCCCAATGTACTATCAAAGAGGGACATGTGGCATCCGTGCTATAATTAACTAATTGTCTCACAACAGGAGAGTTTGTTTCCAAAGCTGGTGTCTGGATAATCTGCCTGTGAACATTCTAAATGGAGGCTTGTGCGGCTCCAGTGGCAGTCTGTGTTGTAAAGCAAATGTCTTTTCTCTAAATGGAGGTTCTGTGAGCATTGTGCAAACCCAAGAGTGAAATGTGCAATACAGCTTAAAGTTGGCCCTGAGAGGAAAAACACTGTCATCTACCATAGAGCCACCACTTTTAGAAATGCCTAGGCAAGCAAGAGCTCATTTCATTCTTTTTTTCCTCAGGAAAAGTTTAACCCAACTAATCCTCTATGTCTCTCTCCCTTTGCAATCTTTGGCTTCTGTCCGCTCATGTGGGCAGGCACAGTAGTAGCTCCACAAATCTGACTCTTGACAGGGTTGATATATATATATCGTTGCTGTTGGGCTCAAAACCTCTTATCTCCATATTCTAACTTTTTCATTTTTTTCCCGTAAATTAACCCATTAAGACCTGAGGCGATTCTTAATTTTTTTTCCTAAATCCCCAAAAAAAAAATCTATATTTTTTAAAAATAGCAGATTTGCAAGCTCGTAGCGCGGCACTCGGTGCCGCGCTATGAGCTTGTAGATCTGCTATTTTTGAATAGCCAAAGAAATCTAACGTGACACAGATGCGTTCCAGGGGGCTTAATGGGTTAAAGCCCTACTTGAGCATACTACAGCGTCACCCAAAAGCATCCAAAGTAGTAGCCCCATTAAGAACCTCTCACTCCGCTACACAGCTCCGAGATGAGGTCCTACGCCGAGGTCTCCCAGAATCGGTTGAGCGGCCGCAAAGGGTCCACTGTTTACCCTTTTCGCCACATCGTATCCAAAACTTAAAGGGCCATTTCACCCCTGGACGTCTTTTAATGAAGTTTAGGAGTCAAGAAACAAGATCCTGGGTTTTTTTTGTGAATAATCTGTGTTTTTAGATATCTAGTAATCTTCGCAAACGTCGTGACGTTATTTACGTCATGAGAGATATGTCTCATTCCTTTCCGCACTACATGTCTCGGCGCGTCTCAGTCAGACCAGCTCCACAGACAGACCCAATGGTGTGCCCGTAACACTTTGTTCAACCTTCTTTCCCCACTCGGCCACTCCCATTAGCTATGGCCAGCGGGCAACCCCCCTTGCAGAGTGAGGCATTACTTTACCTGAGTTATCTTCTGATAGTTGTACTTGAATGTTGACATGAAATAATAATCCTGTGTAGTGTTTCATAAGCGCAAGCTTGAAAAAAAAAATACAGCGTGGAGTGGCAGCGCTGGTAAACAAACACCGTCACGAAAGGCTAGGATCATAATACCAAGGATGTGACAGTGATGTCAATACTATGCGACACGGAAGTGAAACTGCATAAAGATACTAAGGATTTGCAGGGATATGACATCACTAACGAATCCTTGGACATATATGTAACTAGTTGAACGTGTGCGAGGACAGCCAGTGTTGCCAGATATTGTGAGAGAAATAAGCAGCCAGGTCTATGAAAACAAGCCCAAAAGAAAAATAACTATGCCAAGAGCACTTTACCTAGACATGGGATATTATATATTTGAAAATTGCTGATCTACAAGCTCACAACGCTTCGCAACCCATTGTGAGCTTGTAGATCTGCTATTTACAAACAAATCTTGAGGGGGAAAAAGTCAAAAATGTGGATTTTTTTTTTTCTTTTGCAAAATATTTGTATTTGCTTTTCAAAATGTGGAATATTTTTGACACATATTTGTTAGGGGCTCCCTGCCACAAATTATAATTTCAGATGGGGGTCTGTGGAAAAATACATGAACATGTTTGAGAACCACTGGTTTAAACAGCAATCAAAACATTTGGAAACAAGCCCAAATATCAACTACATTTTAGAAAGAAGCCGCTTATAATAAGCAGACATGGCAACACTGGCATGCTGTTTGGATGTTATTGTTGGAGATCACACCCACATGCGACCTCCCCTGCCACAAGGAGGTGCAGTGCACCAAAGCATTATGGTCATTGTAGTAATGCAGCAGTCCAGTCAAACCCTAGTCAAACACACAGATTTCATAATTTTTCTGGCCATAGGTTGCAAATTTTAAATTGCGCTACTGTTATCTACTACAAATACTATTACCATTGAGTGATTGCAGTTTCTTCCAGGGGTGAAATGCTCCTCTTAAGATTTGGTCCGGCGCAAAAAAATATTTTAGGTCGGGGACGAAACTACCCGTTTAAAAAGCTTATTTAGTCAGCCTGTGGCCATGTTTCCCATTCAATCCGGAAAACCCCCCTACGTCCGATGCCAGTACTGCTCCCGGTTCGGCTACAATGGGAAACATGGCCACAGGCTGACTAAATAAGCGATTTAAACGTGTAGTTTCGTCCCCGACCTAAAATATTTTATGCCGGACAAAAGTAGCAGATCTGCAAGTTTGCGCCGCATTATGAGCTTGTAGATCTGCAACTTAATTTGCTACTCTTACATTTGAATCCTGAAAAGTAACAGTTTGGCATGAGGTTTCCACCCGAAAGAGACGATGTACAGGTTGACATCAAAACACATGCGCCCTACCATCCCTATTCTGTGCATGTCCTAATAGGCAAACATTCGGCAAAAATAGAAGAAGAAAAGAACATACAATTAAAATAGAAGAACATTAGGCAAAAAATTGCCAAACTACAAGCTCACAGGGAACTGTTGCTCCCACGGCTTCAGATCAGAGAGGCTACACAAGGATATGTTTAAATATTTTCCTGCTGTCTTGTTTGCTCAAGTAAACCCACAGAACACTGGAGAACAGCAGTCCTTTGATCTTACACGCTTATTAATTCAATCTACTGCTGTGTCTAGCGTTGTTGAGCAGCGCCTGCTACAAAAGACTGCAGTCTGAAGCCTCAACTCCTCAGACTCCAGCCCCTGGAGCGCTCCCCGTTATTGTATCACTTCTTCTTGTTGCCTATCCATTTAGTTGTTTTGATAGAAAACAGAGCAAGAATAGCAGATCTAGAAGCTCACAAAACACTGCGATGTAGACTATCTGCTCTCTCTCTCTCTCTTTTTTTCTATGGATTTGTCACCCCATGGAGACTTGAATTTGATGACGCTGTCGGTCATCAAATGATTGGCTTAGGAATGCGACAAAAACAAATAAATGTCCATGAATTCAAGTCTCCATGGGGTGACTATTCGTAAGAAATAAGTCATTTTTGGGTGAACTATCCCTTTAACCAGTGGATATGGTTATTTGCGTGGACATTTATCCTGTTGTTTATTGACTAGTGCGTGCGTGCCTGTGCGTGCGTGTTGTGCTGGAGACATGCTGACATGGTGAGACGGTGACTCACTTCCTTGTCCCGGAAAGGTTTGGGAACCCCTGCCACGGCGACCGACCATATTGTAAATCACAGAGAGAGAAGTCCTTTGCTTTAAAGAAAGAAAGTTATTCCTTTATTTTTCATTACATCTTGACCATGTCATTATTTGCACTATGTACATATTGGCTTCACACAAGTTAGGGAAAGTCCAAAAAAACATATACATGGAACCAAATTAAAAACCAGTTTTTTTTTTCTTTTCATTTTGGCTGGAGAGCACGTCACAAAGATACCACTATCACCCAGGTTTTGGGGGACTTCCTCTGTGACACTGATGTTACGGTACAACGTAGCCTATAACTGCATTGAAAACCACATGACTTTGTAATATGTTTCACAATACCAGGTTCCCCAAAAACGGCAGATAAAAACATCATCTGAATGACACGCTATGTAACACAAAGCATTTTTTTTATCATCAGCAGCAGCAGCAATGAAAACCGATTTTACTCCCTTTGGAAAAACAACAAACATTCACTGTCCTTCAGTACTGTGTCAGGGATGCTTTGATAGTTGCCACTGTAAAACATTGGATAAGGTTCGCAGAGAGTCCGTGTTGATAAGGAATCTACCAGCGAAGTAAATCTACACCTGGTAAAAAAAATATACACCTACTGTAATAAACGCCCTAGGGTTTACTACAAGGTAGCCTCGATCTCCAGGCTTTTATTTTCCTTTGCGTTTTGCTAAAAAATAAGAGCCTGGACCAGCCTGTTGACGTTCCTGGCATAGGAAGTGGGAGTCAACCTTTCATTTCCCCAACCAACCAGAGTGCAGTGGGCGTCGCTCCAAATGTTGTGACATCAGGGCTCTCAATGCTGCACATTGGGGGAGGAGGAGGGGCGCGGGGGCGGGCGCACAGGTCGGTGAACCAATGGGAGCCCACGGATTCTCTCTCCGGAGATTTTGAAGCCGCCCCTCTAGACCAGATATCAGATGCGCTAGGGCAGCCTAACTACAAGGTGTCATGTTTACCAGCAGTGGTGGACAGTTATTTTCACTTTTATTGATCTATTTTATACTTTGTAATTTGTACTTTTGAATACTACTGTATTTAGTGTTTTTTTTTTTTTCGGTCCCAGGATCAGTCACAGGTTGCGGAAGAGCACCCCCTATCGTAATCACTGAAAACACCAAATGACGTCTATGGAAGTCAATGGCAGTCAATCGTTGGATTTGAAACGACTTCCATGGACGTCAATGGCAGTCGATGTGTTGTTAATAAGCACTGGGGTGTTGAGTACTTTGTCCACCACTGTCTGCCAGTTGTGTCATGTTGACCAGGTTGTAGATGGTCATGGTCATCATCATAATAACGGAACTAAACGCTGTGGGGAAGAAGGAGCGGTCACACGAAACATGCGGAAAGGAATCAGCCCACGACGCATGAGTTTTGTGATGCCATCTGTAGTCATAACAGCGCAGGGTGTTTACCCATCCCACAGCTGCTGTTGAGTGTCTGTAGCTGCAATGTTTATCATTCGAAACAAAGTGCTCTGATGATTCCTCCCCCCTCCCCTCCCTTCTGGAGAATCTGGGCAACTCTTCATTATCACTCTTCTTCATCATCACGGCATAACTGCCGTTTGTGTGTTTATTCTAAATGGTTTCACAGCACTAAAAGGGAGTGTGCAAATGGGTTGTTTATTCTCAGGGGTTTGACAGCATACCGAAGTGGCATACTGGGTGGAAATTCATCCGGTTTGTGCTATTTTAAGGACTTTGCGTTCCACAGAGCAGCTCAGATTCTGTCAGAGAAAGGAAGTCATTACGGGGAGAGCTAATTGAGCACCATGAATGTCAGGTATGACTAAGGCGTGGACCTGTTTCGGGGGGCAACTAAGTGTGGAATATTGCCTCTTATGGGGCTTTTGCTGCATACGCCGGTGGGTATTTGTCAGAAGAAAGGAATACACACAACCCCTCCTGCAGTACAAAATAACACAAAACCTCTGGAATAGTACATTAGATCAGGGCTCTTCAACGTTTTAAGGGTCTTCAATTTTCTTTTTAACTTGGTCTGCTCTTTTTTTCCCTCTACACCTCTATGCCAAAAATAGCCGATCTACAAGCTCACAACGCCTCGCAGCACGAGGCGTTGTGAGCTTGTAGATCGGCTATTTTTGGCAAAAGTTCTCCTCAGAAATCATGGGATGCTGGGATGCTATCGTTAATGTAAAAAATATCATATCACACAAAGATTTGGCGGCCCCCCTGTAGTAACTCTGAGGACCCGACAAACAAGCCCTTCAAGACAGTGAGTCTGGCACACCGTTTTACTCCCTAAACTGGAGGAAATAATTCAATTGATGAGAAGGGGAAACATAAATGCAGTGTGTCGATGCTTAACAATTTGAGACTGGAAGTTGAATTGAGGAATGAGGGTAAAAAGGCATTGGACAGTTTGTTCATTTATAATTGATTCCGTAATTTAATGATCTGACGAGACAAATTAGCTCTGAAAGGATGACGCCAATCATGCTTAGTACTGTTGGAATAGCTACTGGCATGCAAAGACGAACTGCTTACCGCCAAACTGTAACTTGTTGCCCCCCCTGGAGGAAGCACCACACAGCAAAAAACGGGTCAATTTCTACACTCTTGGCATCTGGTTTGATGGCGGTAAACGTTATTTGGAGAGCCACTTAACTGGATCGGACACACAAACCGATAATAAAATGGTTTATCCCGTTAAGACCGGGAACGCATCTGTGTCATTTTTTTATTTGAGCTAAAAAGCATTATTTTACACTTTGGCTATTCAAAAATAGCAGATATACAAGCTCATAGCACGGCTATGAGCTTGTAGATGTTGAGCTATTTTTGAAAAATTGTGAAAATGTGTGAAAATCTTGAATATATATATTCTTTTAAAGCGAATATTTTTAACTCAAATCTTTGCTTCTGGGGGTTCCTGGAACACATTATTTTGAGATGGGGGTCCGCGGCCAAATACATATCATTTTGGGGGTCCTTGCCATGAAAAACTTTCATGAGCACCACTGATAAAGCAATATTACGTTTTTTCTGAAAACTGTTAGGATTTAGAAGACATTTGCAGAATCGGCCTCAGGTCATAATGGGTTAAAAGGAAATTCAATACAAGCCGGTGTTATTGTGGTGGTGGGTCATTCCTTTTGATTAGATCCACCTATTAGTAGTCCGTTAGTGTCACTTGTCCCAACGCTGCTGCTTGCCGATTGCACTGCTGATAAACATTACCGCCCCTCAAACTAGAGGTCTAAAGCTGTTGATTCTGTTTTAAGACGGTGTCGCCAGCCAGCAGGAGCTGATCTACAAGCTGACATTGCGTCGCATCAGCTTTGTAGATCAGCTCTTTTTTGGCAAGTGACGCCGTACGACGGAGTATGAATTAAGCTTAAAGGGATAATTCACAACCAAAAATGATTTTTTTTTCCAAAATAAAAAATATCCATGAATTGAAGTCTCAATGGGGTGACTAATCGATAGAAAAAAAATAATTTTGGGGGTGAACTATCCCTTTAAGCGTTGAATGAACGCTCCAGCTGTTGCTGTGCAGGAGTGCCTCCATCTCTCTGATCCTCTCTCTGATTCCTAGACGGCGTCCCCGCAGCAGGGACGCTCTTATCATTACAACAGATTTGTGATTCTTTCATTTTTCTGTTACAGCTCCTTTTGTCTCGCTGCAAACTGGAAGTGACCCTGTCCATCTGTTCCGGTCAAAACTAACCAGTGTCACACTGAGCTGCCAGACGATGCAGAAACTTTGTTTTGGAGACATTTGAGTGGGATCAAAATGAGTGCAGGTCTCTCTTTTTTTTGGCGGCAATAATTGTCATCGTGAACTTCTGAGAATCTTCTGTCCCCCCGGGCATCTGTGGTCCTGATTCCAGTACCAATTATACACCCCTTTAAGCAAGGTTAGAGAGGTCTATAGACAGCAGGGAACAGAACAGACATAGTCTCTCAAACCAGGCAGCTCTGCCACAATCTTCAAATGCTACATAGTAAGTAGCTGCTCCTTGCAAAGGTTGCAACAGGAAGCTGCCATCTGTTTGTTATTTCCATTCACAAAAATATATTTTAAATTAACCACAATATACTTGTACTTCAATGACCAGGGGTCTATATTAGGCCCCCTCCTCTTTTTCCCTCTCTACACCAAATCTAATCTTAACCCTACGCGACTGCAAAGTTGAAGTGATGTCGCATTTTTTTCAGCACTTCCAAAGTGCAGATTTTTTGGGCGGAAAGCATTTGCAAATTGTGTGAGACCACAAGTCTGTCTCGAGAGACTACAGTAGAACACACATACACATGAAAACAAAGACTTGCTCACATGGACGGAGGGCAGCCTCTGTTGCACATGAATAGACATTGTTAAGAGTTCAGGACCATGTTTTCGACAGTGGCGCCCTCTAAAATACAGGGTTCTTTCCGTTGTTCTCCTGCTGATTTCTTTTGACAACCTTTATTTCCCCTTGAATCCTTCTATCTAATGATGCGTTCATTGTCAATAGTTTGTTGACCGAGATGCTCCCGGACATGAAAGCACTCCCTCGACAGGGAGTGTCGTCGAGGGAATTCCACGTTCCATTAGTTTCCTCAAAGGAGAAAGCAAAATGTTCTGATGGAGAGAGAGAATTGGCCATGTCGTGTCACATGTACGGTTTATCTGTTCTGTCTGTGTTTTTTGGAGTTCATATAGAGACAGGGGGCTTTGTAAACTCTCTCGACATTCAAAAGAAAAGCATACAAGGGCAAATTGACATGAGGGATTGTGACCTAGGGAAGGCTTCCCAGTTTTTAAGAGAGTCCGTGGTGCCAACGACTAGGGCGGGAGAGCTTGAAAAGTTCCACTAATTGGCTGCCACAGTTTATTCTCTGCCTTCCCGACACAAAAAGTCTCCGCCGTCACGTCGGATGCTAAAAACACCCCCGAGATGCAACAGGGGTGGGGGGAAGATACAGACAAAACGGCTCTTTATTTTCCAGACCGGCTGTGTTTTGAGCAGCCAGATGCCAAACTGGCAGCCACACTGAAATGGCTCCGTCGCTCAGGTACCCGACCATCCCCCACCCGCCATCTTAAAAAGGAAAAAGTTGCACCCCCCCATCCTATACCCCCCTCCCCCAATCCCCCTCCCTCCCTCTCCTCCTTCTTACTTGACCTTTCTCCAGTCACTGCAGCTAATCTCGGTTGACAGGGGATGGAAGGAGAGAGGGAGAGAGAGAGAGAAAACGATTGGGGGGGAGGGCGGAGGAGGAATGTACATCCCTAAAAAAAATCCAGTTGCCCTACAGCAGCATGGAGTAGTGTAGTCGTAGTAGCAGTATAGAAAGGAGAGCTGCGGTCCCCAGAGGACTGTTTTGTCTCTCGATCCCGGGCGGTACTGGGAGGCAGGTGGGAGCCTGGCTTGCTGCTGCTATATGTGTCCTGGTTTTGAGAGGTAGGCGATGAGGGCTACCACCACCCCCACGTACACCCCCGTTCCTATGGTGATGGAGAGAGCGGCGAGGAAGAGAGCCCGTCGGGACGCGATGTTAGCCAGCGGGAAGTCACCCTTGCTCACTGCCTTACTCGTCTGGAAAAGAGAGAGGGAGGGAGAGAGAGGGAAACAAAGTGAGTGAGTGGGTTACGGAGGGAAAAAAAGCGACCCATTTTCCGGGAGGAAAGATAATTACAGAAGCTATTTATTATTTCCCCCTGTGGTGTGCAGAAAGGGGATTGGACTGGGAGGAAGGGACCACTTGCTGAGGGACCACAATGGAATCGAAGACGGGGCTCATCGTGTATTGTTAGAGTGAAAAATGGCAGTCGCCGCGCAAATGTCAGCGATAGGAGTGAGGTGAGGCCCCGTACTGGTAGCTGTTTTAAGACCGGTATGACGCGCCGCACCGCGCAGCGGGAAACATACATTCATGACGTGTCATCAATTACCGGCGAGAGCTGTTTGGATGTGATAAGTGTCGGCCCTTTGAGACGACACGGAGACAGGGAGGGTGAGATGTCCTCTCAGCGTTGGGAAGAATCCACAGCCACATAAGAGGACATCCTATCCTACTCAGCATCACTCTGTAGTCTGCACTAGGTTATAGAACATAGTGTTTCACAGCTCACTTGGCAAACTAGCGGCGGTAGTCCCGATTTTTAACCACTTAACCACTTAAAGGAGTAGTTCACACAAAAAAATACTTATTTTCTATCAATTACACACCCCATGAAGCCTTGAATTCATGGAGATTTATTTTTTTGTCGCATTCCTAAGCCCGGGAATGCGACAAAAATCTAAAAAATCGCCATGAATTCAACGCTTCATGGGTGACCGTGTGTAATTGATAGAAAACAAGTATATATTTTTTGTGAACTACTCCTTTAAACCACATACGGTTGACCCGAGTCCCTCTGTTTTCTGTTACTGCGGGGAAGGCATTCGCTGTGTACTTCTAAGTTAACCCTGGTGATGCCGGGCAAGCTGATAATATCTGCTATCCTATCCTACTGTTCCACCATTCTGCTATTCATTGTCAAAACCCCTGCCTGCCTGCCTGCCTGTCTGTCTGTCTGTCTGTCTGTCTGTCTGTCTGACTGTCCTCAGATACAGCAAAAGCTGTTTATTAGCATTTTCGTGCACTCACTCAGCAGGGGGTGGAGCCGAGGGAAGTGACTCAGAGAGCAGGGCCATTGATTGCCAGGTTTTCCAATTGTCTAATTGTGCTCTCTCCTATTTATAGCAGCATGCTGTTTATCTGGGCCCCAAGGCTACAGCATACTCGCCAGAGAGATAGAGCTGTCTCGATGTTGCAAAGTTGTAAAGGACTTTGATTTAAGCGCAGAGCAAGCTGCAGACCCAGCAAGGCTGGGCTACATATAAATTAGACTTAACCCGTTAAAACCGGGAACAATTCTGTGTAACCATTTTAACCATTATTTTATACTATTCAAATTCAAAAATGGCAGATATACAAGCTCATAGCGCGGCACCGATGAGCTTGTAGATCTGCTATTTTTGAAAAATCGTGAAAAATGTATATATTTTTTTTAAGCGATTTCTTTTTTACTCAAATCTTTGCTTCTTGGGGGTCCCTGGAACAACGTATTTTGAGGTGGGGGTCCGCAGCTACAGAATGCATATCATTTTGGGGGCCCTTGACATGGAAAAGTTAAAGCACCACTGATATAGCAACATACATTTAAAAAAAAAAAACTGTTAGGATCTAGAAGACATTTATCCCCAGCGGCAAAGATTTGAGTTACAAATGTTCGCTTTGAAAATATATATATTCAAAGATTTGCACAATGTATTTTGATTTTTCCAAAACAAAATGCAGATCTACAAGCTCAGTGCCACGCTATGAGCTTGTATATCTGCTATCTTTGAATAGCCAAAGTATAAGATAATGGTTAAAGTGGTTAAATCTAAAACGACAGATGCTTTCCCCGGTCTTAATGGGTTAGAGCACCAATATAATCCTGTGTTGTTGTGCATGTACTGTATCTTACATGTGTGCAGTAAAAGCTGTGTCCCAGGAGTTCTGCTGTCGTAGTATGAGCTAGTGCCCACAATCCCCGGGTATGGACCAGCACTTTTAACCACTTAAACCCTATTATGGTTGACCGGAGGCGCTCAGGGCTCTCTAGTCTTTTCCAGTGGTGGTAGTGGTGGAAGTACTCAAATGTTTTACTTGAGTAAAAATATCAATACCACCATGTAGAAATACTCTGTTACAAGTAACAGTCCGGTATTCAAAATTGACTTGAGTAAAATAAATAAAGTATTGGCCTCATTACGCCATACTGTATCCCATTTCACAAGATTCTAAATGTATAAAAATCCTTTGAAAATAGCCGATCTACAAGCTCACAACGCGTCGCTTGCGACGCGTTGTGAGCTTGTAGATCGGCTATTTTCAAATAGCCATGGTTGAAGTGGTTAATGTATGTTTTACAAAGTAACTAGTTTTGTAGTGTAGTGGAGTACAATATTTGCCTCTGAGATGCAGTGGGGTAGAAGTAAAAGTACTGAAAACTGGAAATACTCCAGTAAAGTAAAAATACATCAACATGCTTAAGTACAGTACTTGAGTGAATGTACTTGGTTACTTTCCATCACTGGTCTTTTCTGTTTTCTGTTATTGTGGGGAAAGCTTTCACCACAATACGGATGCTGGGGTTTAAGTGATTAAGTGACCGGTTCTCAAACGTTTTATTAATTTCAAGGACCCCCAGTTTGGTATACTGTACATTATAGTGTGTTTGTTTGGTAACAGGTGTCCAACTCTTTAGTAAACAGAAACTACATTTTCAGGTGTGACACCAATTTCCTCCAATCAGGAGAGAGAACCCATTTATCAGCTTCAATTTTCATAGCGTGTTTTATGTATTGTTGCATTGCCTGTTTTATGTTGTAATGTTTTCTTTTGTCTCAGACCAAGGACCACAATGGAAATAAGTCACTGGCTTTATTGTTTTTTTATCCTTGACGTTTCCCTGAGATGTGTTTTTCTTTTAACCATGACATCTAATATACAGTATCAAATCAAAGCGTTGCAGTTGCAATTTCGTCTGCTTACTTTGTTTGTTTGTTTCATCACTTCCAATTTCACTTGTTTATCCTGTTATCTTGCATCTGATTGGATATAATTTGTACCACAACCGGAAAGTCTGTTAACTAAAGAGCTGGAGAGAACTCCTGTTAATGAACACTTTAGTCTATACAGCAATGATTACTATCAGAATATAAAGTTATTTAACGCTTATTTTCGTAACAATAATAACACAAAAAAACACCATCTTTAAATGTTCTCCCAAGTTGTTTCAAATGGATTAGAAAATGTTGCACTTTTTGACAAAATAATGGTCAAAACCGATGAGTCAGGTTCTACAAAGGGAATATTTTTTATCCCACTCAGCATCACCCAGCTCAGATTATACAGTGTGTTTCACAGCGCCTCAGTTCCTCAGCAAACTAGCAATACATAGAGTACACTTTGACAGGTATAGTCATAAAAAAGACATTATCAGAAGAACTCCAGTGCGGGTTCCATAATATGCTTACCTTTGTGAACTTTCTTTTTCTATTTCTTGAGGACATGTGTACTGAATAATGAAAAGTCCAGCTGTTATAATCCTGCTGGCGATCCTGCGCTGTACACTGATAAGTGAGTCAAGTTTTAAAAGATTAAACACAATCTGACAGGACGAATCACTGTGATTATTTTATTTTTTATTATTCATTTAACCCATTAACACATTGAATGCCAGTCGCGTAGATCTACGCGAACCTATTTAAAGCCGCAGCGTGCCAGTCGCGTAGATCTACGCGAACCGCCGATTCCCATTGTAATCGCCCCAGGTGCACTTTCCGAATTTTTTTGATCCATTTCCGTTTCCGGTTTCCGGTCGGAAACAGAATTATTCGGGTTCCGGTTTTTTCGATCGTATCCGCTTCCTGTCTGGGATCCTGTTTAAAACTCGATTTTCTCGGTTGTTGTTTTTCTCCTCGCTGATCACTGTTTACCGTTGATCGGCTGTAGCTTCAAGATGGCGGCACGGATTTGGAAACTGTTTTCGCTGGCCGTTTCTCACGGATCCGCTGTGTGTTTAGAACCAAATGAACGCGCACTTTTAACTTATTTAGCGAGGTCTGTGGCGACATGAAAAAAACAAAAAAACAACAATAAAACGCTGGCACTGGTGAGTACATTATGAGATTAAACTCTGGCATGGAATGTGTTAAGACCTGTGACGCATCTGTGTCATTTTTAGATTTGAGCGAAAAAGCATTATTTTACACTTTGGCTATTCAAAAATAGCAGATATACAAGCTCGTAGCGCGGCACCGAGTGCCGAACTACGAGCTTGTAGATCTGCAATTTTTTTTTAATCGAGAGCATTTGTGCAAATCTTTGAATATATATATTTTTACATTTGTAACTCAAATCTTTGCTTCTAGGGGTCCCTGGAACAAAATATTTTGAGATGGGGGTCGGTGGCCAAATACATATAATTTTGGGGGTCCTTGACATGAAAAAGTTTGAGAACCACTGATATAGAAACATACGTTTTTTCGGAATAATGTTGGGATTTAGAAGACATTTTTGTAGAATCGGCTTCATGTCTTAATGGGTTAAGAGGCCATGTGGCATTCGTTCTGTATGACTTTCACATCTAGTTTTGCACCTAATAACGGCATCAACAGCTATTAGCGTCTGTGTCAAATAGCAATTAGCAGCCACTCCACCGTCTGCATATCTGAGTGTGTTTACGACGCATCTTGGAACATCTATGGAACCTTCAGAGAACACCAGAGACCTTGATGTACTTTATGAAATTCATATTCATAATTTCCACTTAAGTAAAAGCAGGACAGTACGCGACTCACATGCTTCTCAAAGAATTAGGGAATCCGTTCTTTGATTTCCCCTGGTAAAAATAAACCCCTAGCGTCCCTATTCTGTTCATGTCACAGACTAATAGGCAAACATTCAACTGGAAATAACAGATACAAGCTCACAACACGTCAACAATGTGTCGTGAGCTTGCAGATCTGTTATTTTTAGGCAAGAGATTTAGAATAGAGTGGGAGGAAAAGAGGGGACCAAGTACAGGCCCCCGAGGGACCCTGGTCAACACAATGTCCTTGGGTTTTAAGTGGTCAAATGTCAGAAGATTTTTATAAAGACATCTTTGTGGCATCTATATCTTTTGGACATGTACGCCACCTTCTCTATACGAAGGGTTCCCAAACCTTTCAGGCCGCGACCCCCCAGAATAATCATAGTATTTGAACTGGGGACCCCCCACCCTGACAAGCACTTGGAATTGTAGGCATTACAATTAGTTTGACTCGGTTCCACAGATAAATATTGTGAAAATAGCCGAACTACAAGGTCACAACGTGGGGTTGTGAGCTTGTAGATCGGCTATTTTCACAATGTTTGCCTCTTTCTTATGTAATATTTGACAATTTGGCCAATTTGGTATTATAAAGGTCTGAAAAGTCATTCAATTGTCACTTTAGAAATGTGCAGATACCCTGTATACACGTATACTGTATGTTGGTTTGTTTACTGTTGAGTGAGAAAACAATGTTGCACATTAAACTAAAAATATATATATATTATACAAAAAATATTTGGAGACTCCCAGTTTGGGAACCACTAAGATTCTATACCAGTGGTTCTCAAACTTTTTTATTCCAATGAACCCCATAACTCTCAGAGTTACAGACCTATAGCTGTATAAGGCTCCCTTTGGACCCCCTCAAGTAACCCTGGGGGTCCCTGTGGACCCCCCCACACTCTGAGAAACAAGAGCTCTCTTGGGATTGGTGGGATTCGGTGGGTGAACACGACCGTGTCTGCCTGTCTTCCATGGCATGGGTCATGGGGTCAGTCACTGATGCCTGTGTTAAGATTCATTCACGGCTGAAAACATCTGCCGGCATCTCTGCTTTTTAATTGCCTCAATAATAAGTTTGAGTTCGTTTATCTTATCTGAGAGAGAAATACTTTATTAATCCCTGGGGGGGAATTAAAAATCACAGCTGCTCTGATCAGCAAAGCACACACATGGCAACAAATAATATAGTCAAACATTAAATAAAAATGAACAAATTAAAAAAACACATAACAAAGTTGCACATCTGTACGCCTTCGTTAATCCAATCAATTACACGCCCCCTAAGGGTTGTAAAATGCATTGAAGGATGGAGTGAATAAGTAAACACAGACATTATATCTCTGCTCTCCGGCATGTTCATTTTTCAGGAAATGACAAAAACAAAACAAAAAGTGGAGTTAGGAGGTTTTGTTCATCATTGATAAGAACAGCTGAATGGACCTCCAAGCTCACTGAGGTTGGAGGTCAAAAGGGGGTGGAGCCTGGATTCAGCTAAACCAGCTAACTCCACTTTGGTGGAGTTAGCTGGTTTAGCAGAAGAGTTTGAGGATCCAATGGAGTTAGCTGGTTTT